>NC_057805.1:80815192-80838639 GCF_018294505.1 Triticum aestivum
CTCGCTTGGGGGGAGGGCATGCATTCATAGCTTAGCTAGGATTCCCTTCATGCCGAAACGAGGGAGGGGGGCTGCTAACTACTTCGCACTTTGCTAGGTGAACTTCGGTTGGGGGGGCATGCATTCATAGCTTAGGAATCCCTTCGTGCCGACAGGAGGGAGGGGGGCTGCTAGCTCTACTTCACAGTTTGCTAGGTGAACCGCGGTTGGGGGGCATGCATTCATAGCTTAGGATTCCCTTCGTGCCGACACGAGAGGGTGGGAGCAAGCAATACCGTACGCTTTGCGAGAGAGGTGCCACATCGAAGTTGCATTTGGTGTTTGAAAATCAAACCACCCTTTTGATACATAAATTTGGTCCACATGCAAGTGTGTTCGTGTTTTGACTCTCCCGCATCATTTTTCGCCAAATTTATGAACATTAGACAAGTCGGATGACGCAACAGACACGGTTCACTCAAACTAACCGTGTGCCACGCCAGTGCACCTGTCACGCACACATCCACACAGTACATTAGGCTCCACGAGGCTCCCCCTCTCAAAAATATCTTCCCTCTTCGAGTGTTTTTCTGTTTCATAACACACGGTTGTTATCTCCGGACCGTGTGCGATGTTTCGTTTCCGAAATCCCGCCTGCATCGAAAATATCTACCCGCCTCGAGGGTTTTTCTTTTTCATAACACACGGTTGTTATCTCCGGACCGTGTGCGATGCACTATCATCAAAATTTTCAATAGCCCGGCATTTCACTCCCGCGTTTGACTCCCGTGTAGTAAAATTTTCAGTACCCGCGTCATTTCCTCAAACACCCCGCGCCCCCTCCACACAAACACACACACACCAAAACCTCCTCGGCCGTGCGCGCGCACACACACACACACCCTACCTCGCTCGAAACCCTAGCAAAGGCCCCGCCACCGCCGCCGCTGCAAGGCCTCCATTGTCAAAATCTGCCGGTTTGCCTATGTAGCTTACCCACCGATCTCCATATCCAGGCCGCCCTGAGTTTCTTAGATGACGCCTGCCAAACGCCCCCTTTCCCATAGATCCCCATCCCTAGCCCCATCCCCCACTCCAGAGCGTCACAGCCTAAGCCCGGCTACGCTTCCCGTGGAGCTCGAGGAGCGACTGGCCCAAAAGAGGTGTATGCGGTCTCTTCGCCCGACGTCGCCGAGGAAGCTTATGACCATTACTGGTGGCAGGCACTCAAGCAGTAGGCTAGAGTATACGGGCATGTCTTGTCCGCCGGCTACAACATCGAGGTCGTCGACAGCGACGCCCTGAGGCTGGCTGTGTCATAGGTTAAGTGGCCCACCCCCAACCCCTCGGGTTCAACCGCCGTCGATCTCATCCATGGCCCCCCTGATCTCCTCTGGCTCGCTGTCAACAATTTGCCATTCTACATCGCCATCAAGCCCCTTTTGTCATTTCTGAAGGACACATTCTGTGACGCTGGCTTGGGATCCACAACTTCCAAGTTAGACGTCATCGACGGTGACCACGAGGACGACACCCTCTCCGGCTCTTCCAAGGGGAAAGAGCCCATCTGCTCTTCCAAGGGGAAAGGGCCCGTCTGCGACATCAGGGAGGGCACCCTACAGCCGTGCTCTTCCAAGGGGAAGGAGCCCATCTGCTACAACATGGAGCGCATCCAGGGTCCGTGCTCTTCCCACGGGAACGAGCCCATCTATGACAAGTGAGGAAACCCATGATTTGTTTATTTCAGTTGTTCACAATGTGATGCTCTATATGTGCAATTATTGACTGTGCAGTACATTTCATCAATCCAGTTTTAAACATACCGATAGGAATGCATATATTTGCTTGCTGTTAAGCCTGTTATAGCTAGCATATGCCTCTTTTAAAGTTTTTTGATTGTTCGGTTGTTTGTAGTTAGCATATGTTTAGTTTCAAATGCTATCTTTGGTTGTTTGTAGTATGCCTTGTTTATTCCAGTTATTCACAACGTGATGTTCTATATGTGCAAGTATGAACTGTGTAGTTCAATTTCATCAGTACCAGTTTCAACAATACCACTATGAATGACTACATTTGGTTGCTGCATCTTGTAGTTAACATGCCTTTCCATTTTTATTTAACCAAAACCAGTGTACTTAGACCGGCACAATACCAGTTTGAATGACCATGTTTGCTTGTTGTTAAATGTTAGGCATGTTGCAGTTAGCACACCTTTCCATTTGTTTTGCTTTACTAGCGTGCTTAAACCTGCACACTGAAGCTATCTTTTGGAGATTATTTTGTCTGCCATGTGTAATTTTGGTTGATGTTTAGCCTGTTGTGCTTAACATGCTTCTTGATGTACCTACACAGGACAATTTTGGGAACGACTGTTGTTTTCCATCGAGGTTAGTTTCATCCCATGGCTTATATCTGCTCACTGTTCAGGATATCCGTTGCTGGTACCATATAGGCTGGCGGCTGATAAGGGACTAATCAGTGAATCAGACTTTTAACTGAATATATATCTGCAACCCGTTTTTCCTTAGGTTAACTAGGGCCATATGTAATATATCTGAGGCTACATAGCAACAAGGAAGAGTGTTACATTAATGTTCTAATGATGTCTAGATATACGTAGAAGAGCAGCAGCAGCAACATCAACTACACAGCCCTGTTTGGATACTCAACTTAGCTAGAGGTTAGAGTTAGTTTCTAGCTCATTACTAACCCTGAACTAACTCCATCCAAAGAGTTGTTTGGATGGCAGGGTTAGATTGACAATTAATGCACTAGGAGAACTAGCTCCAATTAGCACCTCTTGGGTTGGATACTAGTTTTTTTGGGTGGGTTATAGATGCAACTAGCTCAAACTAGCCCTCATGTTTAGATATACTTTAGGGCTATTTGATCCCGAACTAGCTCAAACTAACTGTAACCCGTGGATACAGCAGCAGATAATTTTTAAGAACGAACTAAACTCCTTCCGGCCCATAATATAAGATGTTAATTCATCTAATATGTGAGTATATTGGATGTTATAAGATACTCCCTCCGTTCCTAAATATTTGTCTATTTATAGATTTCAAATGGACTACCACATACGGATGTATATAGACATATTATAAAAGAGTGTTGTACTACATCATTGTGCCATTGCTGTTTAGCTTCTATAATATTAACTTGGTGCTTTTAGGTACATATGTCATTGGTAAAGATCCGCGTTTCGACCCTTTCTGCGTATGGGGCAATGAGATATCGATGAACCAGCATCTAGTGAGGAAGCTGATAAAGATTGTTAGTAAAATGGGTCCAAAGCTGGCAATTAAACTATTTGTTTACACTTTATCCAAGACAACAACGAACTGCAGGATGGTAAGTAAGAACTCTGCAGCCTTCTTTTTACTGCCCATAATGAGTTGTGTTAGATGACAATGTCTGAAATCTTATTCCATTGCAGTGGTTGCCAAAGCAGTTTACTCAAGATTACCTCTCAAACTACATGATTGGTGGGCATGCAAAGGTTAAAGTATTTCTACCAGAACACGATGATTATCTAGATGTTTTCATGAAGACCGTGAAGGATGGGCGGTCGACCATCACAAGGGGTTGGACTAGAGTCGTGCGTGCCTTTTGCATGGAGGAGGGCACAATATGGGCATTCCGCTTCACCTTGTTGAGCAACCAGAATATATTTCGCCTCTTTCTTTACCATCTTCAATAGTACAAGTATACAACTATGGTTCATCATTTTTTATTTGGTTGTTATGTAATTCTTGAACATATGTACCTATGAATCGAATAATGCATTGGTTCTTTGAACCTGATGGATATGAATAAAGCTGCAGCATACGTTCAAATTCAAATCCAAATCTGGTACAATTTGGAAAAGCAGCAATTAAATTAAGGTGAAATTACGCTCTCCAGGTTTTTACGGCACACACGGTTTGTAAAACACAAACGTTTGCGATATGCACCATAATCCGAGACGGTTCACAGATACGAAACGTGTGCAAGCATGCACACAGTTGCCGTTTGCAAAGCGTGTGCGATATCAGACAGTATCACAAACGGTGCGAGCAAACTAAACATTTGTGTTAGTTGCCTTATCGTACACGATTCGCAACCATGAACTATTTTTGATGAAGTATGCATCGTAAACGTTGCACCACAGAATAGCGTGTGCGATAGTTGTCGTGTACGACGATGTTACGATGGTCCGACATTTTGTAACCCTGTTCGACACTCGTACGACGATTAGCTAATCTTCTTAACGGTGAACCGTTTGTGATGGGCTGCGCATCATACACGTTCTATAATATTAAACCATTTGTGATGGGCCGCACATCGTAAACATAGCACCACAGAATACCGACTGCGATGGCAATGCGAGCAGAAACGAGTAGGAGTACTGTAGGGGCCCTATCCCCGACGGTTTCTGGGTCGTGTGGGAAGGACCCCCCTATCGGCCACACTCACTTGGCGACGGTTCCAAATGCCATCGCGGAATGGGGTTTTAAACCGTTTGTTTAGGACCGACGCGCACCAGTGTATCCCAAACTCTTCATCCTTGCTAATTGTTTCTGCTCGCATTGCCATCGCAGTTGGAGTTATGTGGTACTGCCTAAAACCAGGCAGATTCTAAGCACGGGAGCTTTCCAGGCAGATTCTAGGAAGATTCCAGGCACGAGAGATTTACGATGCCTGGCACATCACAAACAGTTCATGATTATAAACCGTGTACGATAGGTAGACAATCACACACATTTAGTTTTCCCGCACCGTATGTGATAGTGTCTGACATCACACACGCTTTGCGAACGGCAACTGTGTGCATGCTTGCACACGTTTCCTCTCTATGAACCATCTCGGATTGTGGTGTATATCACAAATGTTTGTGTTTTACCAACCGTGTGTGCCGTAATGACCTGCACAACGTAGTTTCACCCTAATTTAATTGTTGCTATTTAAAATTTGTACCTAATTTAAACTTGAAAGTAGGCTATAACTTTATTCATATCCATCAGGTTCAAACAACCAATGCATTATTCAATTCACAGGTACATATGTTTAAGAATTACAGAAGCACCAAATAAAGAATGATGTACCAAGGTTCTATACTTGTACTATTACAGATGGTAAAGAAAGAGGCGATAGACATTCCAGTTGCTGAACAAGGTGAAGCGGAATGGCCCTATTGTGCTCTCCTGGATGCAGAAGGAATGCAGGACTCTAGTCCAACCCCTTGTGATGGTCGTCCGCCAATCATGTAGTTTGAGAGGTAATCTTGAGTAAACTCCTTCAGGATCCACTGCAAAATAAAAAAGATTCAGATATTTTCATCTAACACAACTCATTACGGGCAGTAAAAAGAAGGCTACAGGGTTCTTACTTACCATCCTGCAGTTCACTTTCGTCTTGCATAAAGTGTAAACAAATACTTCGATTGACATCTTTTGACCCATTTGAGTAACAATCTTTATCAGTTTCCTCACTTGATGCTGGTTCATGAATATCTCATTGCCCCATACGTAGAAAGGGTCGAAGTGTGGTACCTAAAAGCGCCAAGTTAATATTAGAAGCTAAACAACAATTGAAAAATGATGTAGTACAACACTCCATCCATCCCATTATATAAGATTTTCTTACATGTATATCTATACATCATCAGAACATTAAGGTAACACTCTTCCTTGTTGCTATGTAGCGTGGGATTGCATATTTAGTCATTCAGTACAATGCATGTTGCTAAACAACAA
Source organism: Triticum aestivum (assembly GCF_018294505.1). NCBI lineage: Eukaryota > Viridiplantae > Streptophyta > Magnoliopsida > Poales > Poaceae > Triticum > Triticum aestivum. The sequence continues at coordinate 80,820,910 of NC_057805.1, forward strand.
TTGAAAAAGGAAAAGGCATGTTAAATGCAATATCCTTAACAGCAACCAAATATCGTAATTCATAGTGGTATTGTTGAAACTGTTATTGATGAAATTGAACTGCACAGCAAATATTTGCACATATAGAGCATCACATTGTGAAGAACTGAAATAAACAAGTCATAAGGACATTTCTAGGCGATCCTTAAAAGTTAAAGGACTAAAACCCTTAGTGGATCTATATATACTCCAATAATTTTTGGCCTTTTCTAGTCGATCCCCTAAACTTAAGGTTGTAAACTTCAATTTGATCAAGTTCAAAGCAGGTTCAACTGAAAGTAGCATGCATTCAAACATAAACATAGATAGTTTTGCATAACCGAACATAAAACAAATATATAAACTAAGCTAAACTACTTTCGGTCAAAGTAGAGGTCGAGCCAATCCTTCCTCGTCATGTACGGTGTGACGCGAGCCGGGTCCGAGCCAGTACCATCATCGGGGTCATTGGGGAAGGCACTCCTCCACTCGTCGACGTCGATCTCCTTGTCCTCGAGGCCCACCTCAACGCCCTCCGCGCCACCGTCGCCGCCGCCTTCGACCTCGTCATCAGAGGAGAGCGCGATAACCTCGCCGCCCCCTGCGCCGCCGTCCTTGCCGTTTCGACCTCTTCATCGGAGGACAGCGCAATAACCTCGCCACCCTCCCCACCGGCAATGATCGCCTGCTCCGCCTCCACGAGCTCCGGGTGCTGCCGGCGGAGCTCTTGCATGTAGGCCTCGTCAGCGGCCTCGGCCTCGAGACGCTCCCACGCCTCGCGGTCCTCCCGCGCCATAGCCGAGCTCACCACCCCTGGCTCCGGCAGAACGAGGTGGACTGGACATGTGCCGAAGGGGAAACTGAGCCTAGCCGCCGCGCCGTGGTAGCGGACCTGCCAGCGGTCGTACTCCATGGCCGCGAGCTCGGCCGTGTGGAAGCTACCGAGCCACCGGCAGGTGTGGGTCTCTCGATCTGTAATCTCGGCGACCCACGTCCCCCACCGCCGCTGCCGGACCCCGAGGCAGGACTTCGTCGGCTGCCGGGTCCGAGCGAGGACGGGGAAGTCCTTGAACCGGCGTAGGGGCGTGCCGGCGGGCGGATCGGGGGACAGGCGACAGCGGATCGGGCCCGCGGAGGACGACGGGGACACCTCGGCGGCCACCTCGCCGGCGTTGGGCGAAAAGGCCGCGATAAACGTCTTTTTGGCCATTGGCTCCTCGAGCTCCCCAGCACACGGGCAGAGGTTGAGGATGGAGGCACCGACGATGGCGGCGACCTACCAATGGTTTCGAGGGTTGTGTGTGTCTGTGTAATCGCAGGTTTTGGGGTGTGTGTGTGGAGGGAGGAGGGAGCAAGGTTGTGTTTGAGGAAATACTGCGGCAACTAAAAATTTTACTAGGTGGGAGTAACAAGGCAGGGCTACTAAAAATTTGGATCAAGGGCGAGCAGAAATTTTTTAGATTGCGAGGGATGCAGAGGCGGGAGTAAAATGCCGGGGCTACTAAAAATTTGAATCAAGGGACTGAAGCAGAGCGGGAGTAACAGACATCACACACAGTCCACACATACTAATCGTGTGCTATCAAACATTAAAACCTTCCAAGCGGTAGATATTTTCGAGAATGGGAGGGATGCAGAGGCGGGAGTTTTTGGGGAGTGAGCTAGCGTGCTTGACACGCCAGCTGTGGACTGTAGCCGACGCACCTTCTCGCGTAAGCCATAGGCGTACTATACATCGACGGTGCTCAAAGATATTTTGTACTACATCTCACACGGTTGGTGATAATAAACTATGTGGGATCAACTTGATTTGAATTGCAAAATGGGGTCACAGCGGCAATGGACGTTGTTTGAATTGCTAGACCTTTTATCCGCTCTGAACATGCAACTATATGTGTGTCATAAAAGAATTGGAATTATTCAGGGTTCATTTCGTCATTTTATACAATAAACTGGTTTTCTAGCCATTTCACGTGCGCAATTCAAAATTAAACTACATGCACATGCTCCGGTGCATACAAATTGGTTGAAAAATCAAATTTGTGTCCTTCAATGCATGCTTAGGTCCCATGGAAGAAATGGGAATGAATTTTTCGGGGTTCGTTTGGCCTTTTTTATACATTAACTGGATTTTCAAGGCATTTTATGTGGATAATTCAAATTTGAACTACAAGCACATGCTCCAATGCACCAAAGTTGGTTGAAAAATCACATGTGTCACTACAAAAAAAAGACACATTCGTGACATTTTGGGCCGAACGAAAAAAATTTCTGTCATACATATGACACTTCTATGACGATAATTGTGACAAAACCCGCTATCATCATAGATGTGGTGGGCTCCTACTTCTATGACAAAAAATCATGACACAAAATGGGCTTTTCGTCCTGGGCGGGCCGGAGACGCAGCTGCATGACATTCTTTGGGCCGTCCATGACGAAAAAAACCATTGTAGAAGCGAGGGCGAGGAAAATTTTAGGGAATTCCCGGTTATGGTGGGAGGTCGGGGGCCGAGCGATGCGCGTTTCTCTCGTACACGTACGCGCGTGTGTGCGAGGCGTTGGCTCTAACTGAACCCGAGCGAGGCTTCGGGCTCTAACTGAACCCGAGTGATTGCACTGCAGGCTACACGTTACTGAACCCGAGCGATCGATCGATGGCTGTTAACTGAACCCGATCGAGCGATTCCTTCGCTACTGCTGCTAACTGAAGCCGATCAATGCTTCCTCTGGATGAAGTGTGAGCGTTGCTGGGGGGGGTTTGGATGAACAGTTCCCGATGGGGGTGGATGAACAGGACCCCGTGGTGTTGCCTCTAGATGAACAGGACCCCGATCGATCGAGCCGGTTGGGGCTGGATGAACAGGACCCCGTGGAGGGCAGGATGAAGAGGACCACACCGTGGAGGGCAGAATGAACAGTAGATGGTGGAGGGCTGGATGAACAGTAGCCCGTGGAGGGGTGGTTGAACAGGAGCCCGTGGAGAGGGCTGGTTGAACAGTAGCTGGTGGAGTAGCGCGTGGTGGAGGCTGGATGAACAGGAGCACGTGGATGAACAGTCGCAGGTGGAGGCCGGAGGAGGTCGACGGTGGATGAACAGTAGCCCGTGGAGGCTGGAGGGGTCGAAGGTGGAGATGAACAGTGTCCCATGGAGTCCCGTTTTGCGGTACGCCACACCCCTCCCGATGAACAGGACCCCCATTTCGACAGTAGCGCTCCAACACAATTCCGTTTCCTCCGTTTTGCGGTACGCCACACCCCTCCCGGTCAAAAGGACCCCCGTTTCGACCGTAGGAGGTCCGTTTCCTCTATTTTGCGGTACGCCAGACCCCTCCCGATGAACAGGATCCCGTTACAAACGTGGCCGGTCGAACACAAGGCCATTTCCTCCGTTCTGCGGTACGCCAGGCCTCATTTCCATCGGCTGTTCCGTTCAAGCCCTCCCGATGAACACGACGACGCGTTCCATTCCGACCCAGCCGGTTGGCTCCCCATGAACACGACGACGACGTTGTTTCTCCGTTCCGGCCCAGCCATGTACACGAGCCCTTGCCATATGTATGCGCGAGTAGGCGTTCGAGACCCTGCCTGTATGTACATACGTGGCCGGATTTTCTTTCTGGCACACTGGCCGATGTACGTACGTGTACATGCTACGTGCGCGCCTCTACTACGACACGTGCGCGCCTCTACATCGACCAGTATGTACGTACACGTTCGCGACCAGAATGACAATGCTACATACGCTTCGACCAGGTGGGTCCCGACTGTCAGGCACTTCCTTGCCTGCGAAGATGTAGCTGGTGGGTCCCAGCAGTCAGGGGGGCAAATCATTTTTTTTGCCCGGACGCACTTCCTTGCGTGCGAAGATGTAGCTGGTGGGTCCCCGCAGTCAGGGGGAAATGTTTTTTTCGCGCAATACGGTGGCCCGTCCGGTGGGTCCCCGCTGTCAGGTGGAGGAATAATTATTTTCCGCGTAATAAGGAGGCACTTCCTTGCTGCGGCTGTGGACCCAGCTGTCAGCCTCTCCATGTACAGTCCACGTCCGATGGAAGCCGTTCCTTGACCACGTTGACCACGCCGCGCCGAGAGCACCAGGGCGGTGGACGACGGCGAGGCCTAGGAAGGGGATGACGCGGAGCCGGGGAAGACGCGACAGTGGAAGCCCGCGCGGTGAGGAGTATGAGGGTTCACTGGTTCGACTGCGGTGTGAGGCTGCCGTCGCCGCAGGGCCTGGCCAGCGGTGGGAATAGTAGGGGGCGGTGAGTTCTCCGCGGCAGCACAGCCGGCCACGGGAGGCAGGAGCATGCGGCACCACCAGCGCTGCTTTGGGCGGCTGGAGCAACAAGACCAGAGGTTGAAGAAGCACTACGTCCGTTAGCTGGACATCATACGGTCACTGGAGCTAGAATCGTGCATATTGACTAAGTTGACAAAGCCCTCCATCCCCGTCAACTTATTAGGCCCACAAGTCAGCCTGCCACTATACTGGGTCCCAGCTAGCAGGGGGAGTATTCATTTTTTTGTGCGTAATAAGGACGCACTTGCTTGCGTGCGAAGATATAGCTGGTGGGTCCGAGCTGTCAGCGGCGGTAACGTTTTTTTCGCAAAATACAGAGGCCCTTTCGGTGGGTCCCAGATGTCAGGTGGAGGAACCATTATTTTGCGCGTAATAAGGAGGCATTTCCTTGCGTGCGGCCGTGGACCCAGCTGTCAGCCTCTCCACGTACAGTCCACTTCAGATGCATGTCGGTCGTTGACCATGTTGACTAGGCCGCGCCGGGAGCACCAGGGCGGTGGACGACGGTGAGGCCTAGGAAGGGAACGACACGGAGGTAGGGAAGACTCGGCAGTTTTTTCCCACGCGGAGGGGAGTACGACTATACGAGGGTTTACTGGTTCGTCTGCCGTCGCCGGAGAATAACAACAGGTGTGGGTGAGTAGAGGGATGGCTAGGCCAGCGATGGGAGTACGGTGGGGCGGTGAAGCCTGCGCGGCAGCACAGCCGGCCGCGGGGAGGAGGGAGCAGGCAGTCCCACCGACGCTTGTTTGAGCGGCTAGAGCAGGAAGAGCAGAGGTTGAAGAAGCACGACGGCCGTTGGATGGACATCCAACAGTCACTACTTGTGCGTCAACCTTTTTTTTAGGAAAGCCTCAAATCTGTGCAAAACAGCATACAACCCATCTGCCATTATTTCTAATAATTTACAGCCCATTTGCTAATTCTGAAGGTTTTTTTGGAGCCCATATTCTTTTTGTTAGCATTACAGCCCATATTGTGGCCACGGTTAAAAAATTATAGGAAATGTTGCATATTTCGGTGCGGTCCGAACTGTTTTTAATCCCGAAATTTTGAGTCACATTCAAACTGATTTTAAAAATAAATGTATATCAATATGAAATCCAACAAAATGTCCACGCATAAAAATTAATGCAATTTAAAATCTTGATATGAAAAAAAGAAATTTGAAAGTAATTGCCGATTTGATGTGTTTTAAAAATGTACAGCCCATTTCTCATTACTGATAGGCCATTTTCTCGTCCAGCCGAATGAAGCTCTCCTCGTCTTGAAAGATTTGCAGCCCAATAGGCCTGACAAAGCGACTTACTTGGCAAATCACAAAAAAACTGGGCTAGCCATTTTCAGAAAGAAAAAAAACTACTGGGCTGGTCTGTGGTAAACATAAAAGAGAAGGGTGTCTAGACATGCCAGAGTGCCCCGCACAGCCCAGTTGACACCCTGCTTCCGTCTCAAAAACAAATTAGATAAATGCCACAACAAATATGGCGATTCATAAAAATGCCACTGCAATTTACAAACTTTGAAAAATGCCACTGCTATTTTTGCAAACTTTGGCAAACGCCACTGCAATTTGCAAACTTTGAAAAACGCCACTCCAGACTTCGAAAAATGCCACTGGGGATGGCATGAAATGGCATTTTCATAGTTTGGAAATTGCAATGGCATTTCTTAGAAACACCAGATTTTGAGTGGCATTTATCAAATTAACCCAAAACAAAAATAACTGGGCGAGCTGCTGGGTCCCTGATGTCAGCCGCTTGTTGTGCAACTCTCTCGTTTATTGACTACGTTGACAATGGCATGGGACCCAGATGTCAGAAATCCATTACGACGAGCCATTTTTTATTGGATTGAAATAAGGAGGCACTTTGCTTGTGTACTGCCATGACATTGGCGGGTCCCTGCTGTCATCCTCTCCACGTACAATCATCTCCTGGTTGTGTACGCGTCAACTTGGTAGGCCCACAAGTCAGCCTCTAAACCCGTGGAGGACAAATACAACCCATTTAAAAAAATAACATCCCATTCCATATGTTCAAACGGAAAGTTCAACATTCAGAGCAAAGTAACAGGTCTGATCCACATATAGAGTACTGAACTTCCACGTTGACAACCATCATAGCCAAGTTAACTATCTACTTCCACTAATACTCTAGTAGCGTACAAGTACTAACTTACTCTTAGCTAACTAGACGATGCCGCCCGCCATCTGCGGTACACGCTAAACGCCGGCACCGGTGTCCTCCGCCTCGCCTCGGACTTGCCAGAGGTGCGATAGGGCGCGTTGCTCGCGCGCGTTGGCCCTTTCCACGCCGGCGTGGTCAACCGAAGCTTCGGCTTCTAAGCGGGAAACCCACTTGACGAGTTGGTAGTAAAAATCGGCGTCGCCAACGCGTGCGTGCCCTTCAGCCTCCAGGGCTATTTGCCGGGCGCCAGCCTCCACGTAGTCGGCCCACGTGCGGGCGCTCTGCTCGCGACTCAGAGCGTCGGTGCGCTGCTGCTCCATGTCCCCCTGGCGGTGCAAATCGGCGATACGCTGCTCATCCGCCAAGCGGTCGCGCTCCAACAACTCCTACTCCTCCGCCAGGCGGTTGCGCTCCAACAAGTCCTCGATCTCCGCATTGCCATCTAAAGACTGATAGAATGCCTCCTCCCTCCGTCTGCCTTCCGGTGAAAAACCGAACACTAGTTCCGGCGGTGACCGCCTCCGGCCATTCCTATCGCGGACGAGCGGGGGCATGGCGGACGTGGCGAGAGCGAGGATAAGTGGCGAGCAACGTCGGGCCGGTGGGGGCTTATGAGGATAGGGCGAGTTGGGTCACGGTGCCACCATAGAAGGCCGAGAAACAGTACTTATAAGCGGAAGGTAGCGCGAGAGTCATCGGAATTCAATGCATAATGAAGCAGGCATGGCTTAGCGCGCCAGCTTGAAGTGGAAAACTAGAGAAACTAAAATTCTGACTGTGCCGTCCCGTCCCGTCCGTGCTGGGTCGCACGCTGGCCTTACGGTCAAACGAGTGCACTCGAATCATCTCCCTCCTTGTCAATAATGATTCCACGGATTTAAAAGGCCCGCAACAATTAAAGCGCATCTTTTTTCGCATCAGTTAGCTGCCTTAATTACGGCCGGCTGCATGCGGGCACTCAAAATCGCTCGCAACCAGTACGCGGAGCAGCATGCAACGAGTCGCAGCCGAGGGCATTAATTGATGAACTTTAGCTGGGAGATAAGGCATTTGCGAAGGTTTTTGCTAGCAGTTTCTTCAGATTCGCATGGCATTTTCTTCAGAGCAGCTTGTCAGTTTCTTCAGAGGTAGGCATTTCTATTCAAAAAACTGCCACTTCGGATCTTGCGTCGCAACTAAAACAGCCAGGAGCACATTAGTAGGCTAGCTAGTGATCGATCGGTAACTTGTAAACACTGAGCGAACAGATATAAGGTACTGTTAATGCATCTCAATGATTCACAGATCATATACAAATATGTAGCTCCAAAAGCAAAGATCAGCCACAACTAAAACCAACTAGTACGATTCCCATACATAAGATCAACATGTTAATGCATCTCAATGATTCACAGATCATATACAAATATGTAGCTCCAAAAGCAAAGATCTAGAAAAAAACATATGTTCTTCCTACTAACATGGATGCTTCTCTTGGCTAACATTCAGTACAGACTGAATGACAAATTTGTTTGTGAAGTCTACAATTCCTCTTGCAAACGTAAGTGGTTTCACCAACAGCTGGAACCATGGGAATGAACCACACATGATGGAGGAACATCCACTGCAATATGATTTGGTCTTCTCTTGATCACACGGCAAGACTATTTTCGGAATACAAACTTTAACTTAGGCAAAATGATGCCCATTGTATAATCAGACCAAAGCAATGAAGCACCTAGTGTTGGCCAATAAATAGTACAGTACTACTTTTCTGCAGTCCATGAAGTGACTATCCAATCTTTCTGTGTCTATTTTCCAATGGCACTGCATGCAGTGACTATACTATTCTCTTGTGCAGTTCAACCAAAATTGCGGTCACTTTGTGTGTTTGCTAAATAGCAACGGGCAGACATCTCTATCTGCACAAATATCAAGCAGCTAGGAAACATATACCCCACCTTGTATTTTCGGTTTAAACATGTCTCTTCCGCTTAGATCTGTCATGGTTTGCACTGGACAATTTGATACAGTCATGTTTTGCCCTGGACAATTTCATACTGAATTGATTTGCTTGTTCAGAGTAGAAATATAGCGCCTATTCTTCATCAGAACAAGGATATCCATGTTCGCAGTGATGGAAGAGGTGAAAGCGATACAACCGAAATTGAGCATCCAGTCATTGAATCATGTCCTGCACCTCCAATGTAGGTCCACCCTGCCAATAAATTCACATGCAAACCACTAGTATTACTATCTAATGACAGTACAAAAATAGTAGCAAGATAGTAGCAAACCATGTACCTTCTTAATGAATAGCTCATAGTGCCACCAATTGGATATAAAGGTTCGGGAGAAAACATGCTCCTAATGTTGAACCAGTTGGACTTTTTGTGCAGTTCCACTAAACTCGAGCATCCCTGTTTGCATAGATATTGAAAGTGTGATTACTATAAAAGTGGCACTAGTTGAAGCATAGACTCAGAAATATAAGCATTCCAATTTCTTAATGGGAAAAGGTAGCAAGACTGTGTCTAACCACCTTTTTGAAGGAATAAATAAGGCAACAGAGGCTGATGTTAGAAAGGCATATATAGTTCTTTCTGAAAGAATGATCGATTCCTGACCTTTCCTCTTCTTTTAAGCATATTTTGTGCAGTTCAACTAAAATAAAATGCCATCACCTTCTTGACAATTCAGTGACACTGTACAAAAGGAAATGACTTAACATTACATCATGATGTCAGGTATGTAGTCGACAGGCATTAGAGACAAACTTACAGACCTCCTCCGATAACATAATGAACATTAATTTTAACAAAGGTGTGACTAGCTTTACCGGAATAATTTGAGTGAACTCTACACCCTTTGTTCCTTAATATAAGAGGTTTTTGCGGTTCAGTTTAAAGTACCCAAACGTCTACTAGTATTTAGAAAAACAGGTAGTAGTTTTCTTGAGCACATATCTGGGAAAGCTTGCCACCCTTTATTTATGTCCATACGCTAATGCAACACCATTCGAAATTTCAAATACTACAAATATACACTAATCCAGTGGTTAGTGTAACAGTAGAGTAGTTATTTTATTACAGGGTACAGTACAATGGTTTTACTGAACAGATTTCAGTAAACTCTGGCACTGGAAGATTTCTATAAGAATTAACAATAAAAAATGTAAAGGTAACACGTTTCAGCATTGGTATACTAGCTGTGCATGAGCATTAAACCAAATACAAAAGTCTGAAGGTAACTAGCATTATTAACTAATGATAGTATAAAAGAATTGCAAACCATGTACCTCCGAGGTAAATATCATTTCGAACTCGAGGGGACCTTAAAAATTGCTATCCCAATCTTGATAATCGATCAAACATAAAAACTTGATCGAACGAATCAAGAGAACAGCCGGAGGAGAAGGTGCCCACTCTTAAATTTTCCTCTTGTCTTCATAATTTTTTGTGCAGTTTAACCAAAATAAAATGACATCAGCGCCTTGGAATTTTGGTGACACTGTACAAAAAAATTAACTTATCTCATGAAAGTGAGGTATGTAATCTAGAAGCATTAACAGTGCAAAAATCTGAAGGTAGTAACAAGTTTCATCGTTGGTATATTGGCTGTGCAACATCATTAGAATGCCTTAGTTGAAAAATCTTTAATACATCCACAATCAACAGCTAACCCTGAAATAATCCAGTGACATTAAATGACATTGCTTAAATTTATCGGTGGCATTAGACTGAGTGCGGCATTAGTTAACTGTGGCATCACTTTAGCAGTAGCCTTGCTTGACTTGACTACTGGCGTTATACTAACAGGAAAAAAGTTAGACTAAGAGCATGCGAGGCCCATTCGGACAGTGGGCGCACCAGTACAATGTACCTCCACGGAGGCATAGAGTGGTGAGGGAGGTATGGTTGCCCAGAGCAACAAATATCTAGGCAGCATATGTGGATTACGTCCCATTTTTGTTATGTTTTGCCACCTTTTTCCTATGTGAGGACAACAAACCGATCGACCTGGTCATTCTCTATTGCGTTGTCATGCCTTTCTACCCTTCTTCAACCAAGTCACACGGGACTCGTTCCTTAGCTACTGATTTTCCCCTTCTCAACCTAGATGCGGGTTCGATGCCTACTCTCTTGGACAGTACAGTCTCCCTTCCTTTCCTTATTCAACCCAGACATGGATTAGTCTGGATGAAGTAGGGTTTCCTTTAATAGTGCAAATTAATGTTTTCGTCTGCGTGACCAGCAGAGCAGAGGATAGAAAATTGGGAAGATGGTGGAGTGGAAAAAGATCCACATGCAGCGACATGGCAGATGGGGCAACAGAACAAGGGTATGGTTCGAAAAGAGGTAGCATACCTGAGGGTCGGCGGGAAGTGGCTTCGCTCGTGGTCATCGTCCTCCACACGCACTACGACAGCGAGCTTGGGGACGGAGGCCATCCCGCACGGGCGCTAGGTCTGAGAGGACGGCCTTGTCGTCAGTGCGTGACCTCGCTCGCCGACGACGAGTGCGTCAACACTGCACGTCCTTTTCTTCCCCGGCGGATCTGTGACCATCGGTGAGGAGGGAGAGAGAGGCCATCTTTTTTAGATCTGGAGAGAGGGTGATAGTGCGAGAAGCAAGTGGGCAGCCCTTAGCAAGAAGCTCTGAAGCTCCAGCCTATATATCTTTTTTATACTACTAGTACTAGAGGTGGAGTAGTGGTAGAGTAGTTTATATTTTCTCTGCAAACAGTACCAGTTAGTCGTGCTTCAAAACTGAACGGCACGCCATTAAAAAATAAAGTCGAGAAATAATGCGGCACCTCGGGCCACCGCGGCCAGATCGCATTTTGCACGAGAAATTACACACTATGTTTCGTTGACATGTGGTGCCGTTCCAACATGTCAGTGAGACGACGGCGAGTCCTTTTGTACAATTTCCGAAAGGACGTGTAGGCCGGGGCGCCTCTTCGTGTACCGTGGCTAACTGGCAACCGTCCACCGACTCTTCGCCTTTCCCTCTCGATTTGGAACTGCTGTCGCACGCTCTTCCTCCCTCCTCCATTTTCCTTCACCCTTCCTTCTGCCATTGTTAGATCGTCTTCTCCATGGAGGGAACAAGCCGGAAACGACCCCGTTATTCTTGCCCCGATCTGAAAGATTATGTGGTGGGGGAACTCATTGATCGGTGCGATGTCATCACCTCGGCTAGCATGGCAGGTTCGTTCAAGCCCATTCTCGACTCAACTAATAACATCATTACAAGGAACCCAAGGGTCCAGGAGCGGTTTGATCTCCCTTATCTTCTTCGCTATAAGCCTGTTCGCATGGGCGCGGACGACGGAGGCCTCGCCTTGTGCAAGTTGATGCCGCTTGATAATGATACGTGTGATGTCAAGATGCCATCGCTTAAGGGTAAGTCCTGGGCTGGCACAAATGGAGATTGGGTTGTTTATATTGGGTACAATTGCGAGTGGGAACTTGTGAATGTGTACACTCGTCAGCGGATTCCACTTCCAAAAATCTCCGAGTGCCCTGAGGTTGAGCACACAGATGATGTACGTACGTTCAAATACGATCATGGTGACTATCGTCTACTGAAGATACCAATTTGTCGAGTTCCCAACCGCTCTTGGAATTACAAGAACTATCAAGTTGTTGCTATCTTCGACAAGCTTGTTGCTGTCCTTCGTGGTTCGACTGGATGGATATTGCTCAAAAATCAGTTTCTATACACGGATGTGTACTGTGATGCAATTGAATACGAGGATCTTCCGTTTGCTGCCACCACTCGCGGCACTGTTTTTGCATGGGATCCTCGTAGTTTCGGTACATTTGTCTTCCACCGTAATTATAATTGTTTCATCCAGATGCATGCGGGTTAGCAAGTTTCCCTTTACTAATTAACCTTCTTCTTGTGTTTCCAAGGTCCTGTGAACATTCCACCACCTATACTTGAAAAAATTTATAAGCAAGGGGGAGATGACGATAGTGATGATCACGAGCATGAGGAGGAGCAGAACTTATATACTCAGTGGCGCCTGGCAACTAATTCCGATGGATCACCTCTTCTTGTCTGTATACAGTGCACTCAGACTGTTACTACTGAGGAAGCAGGTGTTGTCTCCCATGGTCGCCCTCTCCTGGCCTATTCCAACACCCGTTGCATGGTATTCAGGACGGATACTAGTGTGCTAGCGCAAACACCTTCTCCCTGGTTCAGTATTGATAGTCTTGGAACAAACTCACTCTTCCTTGGACCAAACTATCCAATGATGGTGAAAGGCGATCCAGCTGCTGTTGACACAACGTTACTACCATTTATGAGAAGCAACTGTATCTATACCTCAGACATTTTGGCGGTTCCCTACCCTGGTCCTGATATATGCCGCTTCAGCCTGGTTGATCAGTCCTGCGTTGCTCTCGATATTAACAATAGCTGGCCCTTCCCAGAGCACCTATGGTTCAAAGCAAGCGTTTCTAACACCGAGGATTGGTTGAGTTGAAGTTCATTTCATTGCTTGTTATTTGTTGTGTGATGAAAACTTTAGTATTTGCTAGAATGTTTTGTTGGAAATAATCTATAATCCAACATGTATCCTCGTTGTCATTGTGTGTTGATGACTTGTTGTATTTAATGAATGGTACATTTCAGTTGCGAATGCATGTCATAGACTCAATTTATGAATAGTTTTCGAGTCACTTCTTGGACTGTGAGTACCGTAGTAGTATAGCCAGCATCCGGTTAGCATATGAAGTTGCCACATCACATAGAGCCAACCTAATATTGGAGATGCTAGCCCTCCACCAGCGTGCCGTTTCAAATGGCGGAGGAAGTGAGAGGTCGCGTCACCTTGTGTCCAGATCTGAGACGCCACGTGTACCAGATGAATGACTGCAAGTTCAACCACCGTGATGTTAGGTGCGAGCCCAGGAACACTGTTGGAGAGACCCCCCTCATAATTTTCCTACATTGGTCGTTTGATTAATAGGATAGAATGTTATAGGATTTTTTTCCTATGTAATCATCTTTTAATTGGCAATCTAGCATCCACTCCAACTTTTGTTTCACTTCCTTTGTTCCTACGAAGAGAGTACATGCTCTAAATGATGTGCCGCTGCAAGAGCCGCCTATATTTATTAACCATGCTCTAAAAAGGTGGACCAGCTTTGGCTATAGTAGTACTATACTAGGTTAGTAGGTGACCTTGAGCTTGACTCTTCTCCTCTTCCGGAAGTCGAACAATAATGATGGTACTATAGTAGTACTTCTGGCAATCTGACACCAAATGAACTGCTGCACGTCCACCGCTTGTAAGCAAAAGTTTCTCCTCGTGCTGCGAGCCACCGCGCACGCATTGGCGAGGGAGAAGGCGTAGTAAGCAAGCTTCTCGTCGTTCTGCGAGTTGACGGGACACATCAAAGTTATTTATTAGTACTCTTGGAGTAAACTCGCTCTTCCTTGGACAAAACTATGCAATGATGGTGAAAGCCGATCCAGTTGCTGTTGACACAACGTTACTACCATTTATGATAAGCAACTATATATATACGTCGGACATTTCGGTGGTTACCTACCCTGGTCGTGATATAGTAGGCCGCTTCAGCCTAGATGATCAGTCCTGCTTTGGCCTCGAGATTTACAATAGCTGGCCCTTCCCAGAGAATCACTTGTGGTTCAAAGCAAGCGTTTCCAACGCCGAGGATTGGTTGAGTTGAAGTTCATTTCATTGCTTGTTATTTGTTGTGTGATGAAAACTTTAGTATTTATAATCTATCCTCGTTGTTGTTGTGGGTTGATGACCTGTTCTATGTAATAAAATGATATGCCTGTGATAAACTTACTAAATTTATGAATGGCTATCGAGTCGCTTCTCTGAGTGGGTGCTGCGACGAGGCAAAAAAATATTTTCCGAATACATAATTGTACGTACATTGCAACAGGTTATCGGATGAGGCCAATCAACAATAGTACACTATTTGTACTAGCTTCACATGCTGCACTATCTCTACGTCTACATACGTAATACAACAATTTTTAAACTTGAGACCAGCCACCCATCCTCACAAAGAACACTTTTTAACCTAGCACAGACTCCAGGAAATTTGGCCACAGTGTGAGGTGGGCCATATGTTAATGTGTTCGCTATACGTAACCAGCACCTCGAATCCTCGATACTACTACTATAAGTAGTACTCGGAGTAGTAGAGTGGCATGGTCCAGAACAAGCATTCACGTCGAGGAGTACGACACACACCACTAGCACGCCTTCCATTTGACACCATATTTCTTGGAGTCCGTGCTACAACAATCTCTTCAACCTAGTCGTTTCTCTAACTCAGCCATCGCGCGGCGGGCGAGGTGGGGGTTTGCCGATAGTCGGTTTCCTCAACTGCGGTCCCACTTGTAAGGCCAACTCCAATGCACGACCCAAACGGACCTCTATTTTTCCCAGATTCTGTCCGTTTGGGTAGGGCAATGGGGTCGTGTCCGGGAAATTTCTCGGATGCGGTGGTCGTGCGCCGAACGCGCGACCGCATCCCAGCCGCGTACATTTTTCTTTGCAAACACATATCTTTTTTTCATCATTGATTTTTTGGTACATGGAAATACATCACCAAAATTTTGACTAGAAAAGCAAGACCAAAGAAAACAAGAACCACAAGAATACATTTTAGAAGATATCCAACTTCCATAACTGCTCCTGTCAGTTGGATTAGTGCCTTCTCGGTGCATTCATTGTGGATCTGCGGAGCCTCGATCTTGCGTGCTTCTTTCTTCTTCGAGTGTAAAGAAGTAGACGTGTAGCCTCTATTCTATCAACAAGTGCACTAGTCTCATCTCTAGCCTCTATGCTAGCTAAAAGTGCTAGAACATCTACGAAATTGTGCTCTATCAATATATCATTGTACTCTTCTTCCCAATACCAAAACTTGCATCCATTCTACACAATAAAATTTTAAGTTAGCACAACTAGTCTAATCCGAGAGCACAACCGAAGATTTGGTCGAGTTCTTCCTCCTTTTGTCGACACGTGGGACATCCAGCATCCAGGTCATGTCATGCAAGAAAATAGAGTGGTAGGTGAAGCCACGTGATGTGCATCTTGGGTTAACCTGTAAATAGAATCTTACTACTCTTGAGTAACTCCAAAAGCGGCCACCGAAGACCTTTATTGGATTTGTTTTTCATCACCAGCACGTCGAGGTGAAAGATGTGCAGGTTTAGTGGGTCCTCTTGAGTTTTCACTGACATGTGGGACCGCATATGAGCAAACAGACGATGGGCTCCGCGCGTCTGCTGGCTGGCTGAGAAGAGAGATAGAGGAGGGCCAAGCACGGACTCCAGGGAATTTGTTCTACGTACTCGATATAGTGGAGTAACCAGCACCTCTGTAGCGACCAGACCTCAAATGGCCTGTGCTGCTGTGCACCAGTGTCATCCCTGGATCAGTAATGCTGACACGCACAGTACAAATGGAGGATTTATAACAGAGTAGCAATCACACACTTATTACATCGAATATCTCCAAAGAGATTAAGTATGAAAACATGGCTTAAGGCCATCTAATAACGGTAACAGCGGAAGACTTGGAAGATAAGTGAGTCCATCAACTCCAGCGGCATCACTGAGTATAAGACCACGACCTAAGGCATCTTACTCGTCGTCTGAAAAGTCTGCAACATGAAACGTTGCAGCCCGTAAACGGGTCAGCACATAGAATATGCTGGCAATGTAACACATAGAGAATAATGAACACAATAATGCTATACTATATGGTGGGAAGCTCTATGGTTACAGTTTTTGCGAAAAGCCAATTTTATCCTACTTCAAAGGAATAAATTTTATTTAACTATCATGGTGGTTGTGTAACATTGAGATGGTTGACAGCATCTCAATCCCAATTAAAAAGTCATCAATAACCCAACAAAATTAATTAGAAGTAACATGGTGATGAGATTCACATGATATCCAAGTACTAGATACTCAAATTGTCCATAACCGGGGACACGGCTAATCATGATCAGTTTGTACACTCTGCAGAGGTTTGTGCACTTTTCCTCACAAGACTTGATCTCCTCCGTTGGATTACTCGCACTACATGATGTTTGAGTAACGGATGACCAAGACACAGTCTTTCAGAAGTGTTTGCACCTTACGTATGGGTAGACAGTTACACCTACTTTCCCCTACATCTGCTAGTCTACCACTGTAAGAGTTCACACAACTTAATCAACTATGCTAGAGCCCATAATAGCTTGCGGCTGCACACGGAAGTTTCTAGCATGAATAATCTCATGATCCCTTTGATCATGGGTGGCGGTCCAAAAGAAAAACAGGCAATCCTGGAATACCCAGGTACCTCAATCCACCCAGATGTGAGTTTAAGTTTCCACCTTAAGTAAACCATTAATTAACAATCTCACATCTGTCATGAATTTCACTCAAACCCAAACCACGTCTACGAGCATAGCATGGCAATAGTAAAAGCAACGTAGAAGTAACTCCCAAGGGTTTGATAAGAAAACAGGTGATAGGTTCTACCTCAACTACTTCCCAATACCCACAGTTTAATTAGATCCTAATCATGCAAATGTTGAGGGTTGAATCTAATGCATAAAAACTGGGTATGAACGGGATATGATCAAAGTGTTACTTGCCTTGCTGATGATCCGCAAAACCTAGCGATTCGAAGTAACAAGCGGCACACTCCGGGTACTCTGTCGCAAACAAACAAGCATGCAATCAGTACACATCTAATGCACAGGTAAACTCGAATGAAAGATCCAACCAGAAAGTTCAACTTAAGAACTCCGGTTTGCAAAAAGAATCAACTCGAAAGAAGCAACGAAAGTCAAACGGCGAAAGAAAGAAACTTCGTTTGCTAATCTGGATCTAGGTCAAAATTTACTGTAGCAAAAACTTGTTTAAGTAGATTAAACGGAAAGAGAATTTCGAGACGAAACTCTAGGCGCTTGAATCGCCTGATTCCGATAAACGAGCGAGAAGTTAAACAGAATCGAAGATTCGATCAGAAATCGAATCTGAGAAAATAACGAGAAAATCCGACGAAAAAGAAAAACGGACGAACGGTTAAAGAACGGACGTTCGTTAACAGCGAAAAACCGACGAACGCGTTCGTTAAAACGAACGGTTCGGTAAACGCTCGTAAAATAATAAAACCGAAAAAAAACCGATCTAGGTTTTTTTTTAAAACGAAGGGTTTTTTTCTTCAGAAAACCGGTCAACG
>NC_057805.1:80839077-80847089 GCF_018294505.1 Triticum aestivum
GGCGGCGGCGGCTCGAGTTGAGGGAGAGAGAGACAGGGGGTATTTAAGGGGGGGAGGGGGTGCGTCGGCGTGGGGAAGGGGGCACCCGAGGCGGCGGCGGCTCCCGTGCCCGGGGCGGACTCCGGCGGCGAGCTCCCGTGCGGGAGGAGGAGAGGGCGCGGGCGGGCCGTCGGCTGGGCCTTTGGCTCAGTCTGCGCGGGCGTTTTTTTTTAAAAAAATTAGTTCCACCGAAAATAATACGTAGAAAAATAAATAGAAATCAGAAAAATATGAAATAAATTTTCCCCGTCTAGTTAGAAAATCTAGAATAAGGTGAACATTTTTATAATCAAAAATAAATATTTTGAAAACATGCAATATTTTTAATGCAATAAAAATTGCAAATAAAAACCAAATAAATGCCAATAAATGATTTTAATATTTTTCCTCCAGTATTTCCATTGTTTTAGAGAAGTCATATTTTCTCCTCTCGTTTATTTATAAAATTGGAATATTTTTCCGGAGAGAAAAATAATTAAAACCCCAATCCTCGTTTGAAAAATCAAATTTAAAAATTCGAGAAAATCCCCAACTCTCTCCGAGGGTCCTTGAGTTGCTTAGGATTATCGAGGATTTGTCAAAATGCAACAAAACATGATATGCAATGATGATCTATGTATAACATTCCAAATTGAAAATTTGGGATGTTACAAACCTACCCCCCTTAAGATGAATCTCGCCCTCGAGATTCGGGTTGGCTAGAAAACAGGTGGGAGTGGTTTTTCTGTAGATCTTCCTCTCGCTCCCAGGTGGCTTCATCTTTTGTGTGGTGACTCCACTGAACTTTGCAAAACTTGATAACCTTGCTGCGGGTAACTCAGCTGGCATACTCGAGAATCTTAACTGGTTTCTCCTCATAAGTCAAATCACTTTCCAACTGAATCGCTTCTAGTGGCACAGTATCTCTTAGTGGTATCTCAGCCATCTCTGCGTGGCACTTCTTTAACTGCGAAACGTGAAATACATCATGAACTCCAGACAATCCTTCGGGCAATTCCAGCTTGTAAGCAACTTCTCCCATACGTTCCAACACTCTGTATGGTCCGACAAAACGGGGCGCTAATTTTCCTTTAACTCCAAAGCGCTTCACTCCTTGAAGGGGTGATACTCTAAGATACACTCTGTCTCTGACTTCGTGAACTGTCTCCTTTCGTTTAGAATCAGAATAACTCTTCTGCCTGGATTGGGCTACTTTGAGCCTACCGCGAATCAACCTCACTTTCTGTTCAGACTCCTTAATCAAATCTGGTCCAAACAACTGACGGTCTCCAACTTCGTCCCATAACAACGGTGTTCTACACCTCCTTCCGTACAAAGCTTCGAAAGGGGCCATCTTCAAACTGGTCTGATAACTGTTGTTATACGAAAACTCCGCATATGGCAAATTGTCATCCCAACTAGATCCATAATCTAGGGCACAAGCTCTCAACATGTCCTCCAAAATCTGGTTGACTCTTTCGGTCTGTCCATCTGTCTGCGGGTGAAATGCTGTACTAAATTCCAGCTTGGTTCCCAACGTTTCATGTAACTGCTTCCAAAACTTCAAGGTAAATTGGGTTCCTCTGTCTGATACAATGGTCCTCGGAACTCCATGCAAACATACGATCCTTGTCATGTATATCTTTGCCAACTTAGCACTGGTGTAAGTGGTTTTCACTGGAATAAAATGAGCCACTTTCGTCAATCGGTCGACTACAACCCATATCGAGTCATAGCCTGAACGAGTCCTGGGTAATCCCGTGATAAAATCCATGCCTATTTTAGCCCACTTCCATTCGGGTATCGGCAATGGCTGTAGCAATCCTGCTGGCTTCTGATGCTCTGCCTTCACTCTCTGACATACATCACAAACAGCTACATACTCAGCAATATCCTTCTTCATTCTGGTCCACCAGAAAGTATTCTTCAAATCCAAATACACCTTGGTATTTCCTGGGTGAATCGAGTACGGTGAATCATGGGCTTCTTGCAAAATCAACTTCCTGATCTCCGGATCATTTGGTACATATACGCGGTTCTCAAACCACAAGGTATCGTGCTCATCCTCACGAAATCCCTTGGCTTTTCCTTTGCTCATCTTCTCCTTTATCTCTTCAATCTCCTTGTCTGTCTTCTGAGCTTCTCTAATCCTTTCCATCAAGGTAGACTGAATCTCCAATGTCGCTGAATAGCGTCTTGGGACTATCTCCAAACAAAGCTCACGAAGGTCCTCGGCTAACTCCTGAGGTAACTCTCCTGTCATGAGGGTGTTGATTTGACTCTTGCGGCTCAACGCGTCTGCTACTACGTTAGCCTTTCCAGGGTGATAATGCAATCTCATATCATAATCCTTGATGAGCTCCAACCATCTCCTCTGTCTGAGATTTAACTCCTTCTGCGTGAAAATGTACTTCAAACTCTTGTGATCCGTGTACACTTCACAATGGTTTCCGATGAGGAAATGTCTCCATGTCTTCAGTGCATGCACCACGGCTACTAATTCCAAATCATGCGTAGCATAATTCTTCTCATGGGGTCTAAGTTGTCGTGAAGCATACGACACAACTCTTCCTTCCTGCATAAGCACTGCTCCAAGTCCTCGACGAGAAGCGTCGCAATAAACTTCATAATCCTTGCGTTGATCTGGCAGAATCAACACTGGTGAGGTAACCAATCGTTTCTTCAACTCTTGGAAACTAGCTTCACATTCCTCAGTCCAATTGAATTTGGTGTCCTTCTTCAATAGCTCAGTCATGGGCTTAGCAATCCTTGAGAAATTCTCGATGAATCTCCGGTAGTATCCTGCCAGTCCAAGAAAACTCCGGATTTCTCAAACTGTCATGGGTGATTCCCAACTTGTCACTGTGTCAACCTTGGCAGGGTCTACTGCTATTCCTTCTCCAGAAATAACATGTCCAAGGAATCCAACTTCCTTCAACCAAAACTCACATTTGCTGAACTTGGCGTATAACTGATGTTCTCTGAGCTTCTCGAGTACCAATTGTAAATGCTCCTCATGCTCTTCTTCATCCTTGGAGAAGATTAAAATATCATCAATGAACACCACGACGAACTTATCCAAAAACTCCATAAATACTTTGTTCATCAGGTTCATGAAATAGGCCGGTGCGTTAGTCAGTCCAAATGACATAACGGTATACTCATACAATCCATATCTGGTGGTAAATGCCGTCTTAGGTATATCCTGCTCTCGAATCTTTAACTGATGGTACCCTGATCGTAGATCGATCTTGGAAAATACTTTAGCTCCTTGTAGACGGTCAAACAAATCATTGATCATCGGCAGTGGGTACTTGTTTTTGATGGTCACTTCATTCAATCCTCTGTAATCAACAACCATCCTTAGTGATCCATCTTTCTTCTCCACTAGAAGTACTGGTGATCCCCAAGGTGACGAACTTGGGCGAATATAGCCTTTATCCAGTAACTCCTTGATCTGCTTCTTAATTTCCTCCAAATCCTTTGCGGCCATCCTGTACGGTCTCTTAGATATTGGCCATGTGCCTGGCAAAAGTTCAATCAAGAACTCAATGTCTCTATCCGGTGGCATGCCTGGCAACTCTTCTGGAAATACATCCGGATAATCTTTCACCACTGGTACTTCCTCCTGTACAACTCCTGATAAGGAATTTACTTTAGTCCTCTTCGGCATATGCCGGGATACATACTTGATCCTTTTTTCCTTCTGGGGTGGTAAGCAAAATCTCTTGCTGGCACAATCGATGTTTCCTCCATACAACGATAGGCAATCCATTCCCAAAATCACATCCAAACCTTGCGATTCCAAAACAATGAGGTCTGAGGGGAAAACATGCCTACCAATGGCCAATGGTATCTGAAAACATCCTTGGGTGGCCATATACTCTGCTCCTGGCGAGGTTACTAACATAGGGTTTCTGAGAACTTTGGTGGACATCTTAAACTTATTCACGAATCCCCTTGATATGTATGAATGCGATGCACCAGTATCAAAAAGAATAGTTGCAGTAAATGACTTAACCAAAAACTTACCTATTACTGCATCAGGATGAGCTTCAACCTCCTCCACGCTCACGTGGTTCACATGTCCTTTGTTGAACGGGTTTGGCTTCTTACCAGAGCTTCCATTGCCATTTCCATTTTGGGCTTCAGGACATTCATTTGCATAATGTCCATTCTTCTGGCACTTAAAACAAGTGACTTGGCTCAGGTCCCTCTTGGCTGGGGTAGATGGGCTGGTGCGGTTCTGTCCGTTGCTTCCTCCATTCCCATTACCATTTTTAGAGCCATTATGGTTGTGCGAACTACATCCTCCATGGGTATGCTGAAACTGTCCTCCCGGCTTCGGGGTAAAACGGGGCTTCTGCTGGGCTCCTGAGTTATACTTCCCTTGTCCATACTTCCTCTTACGGTTTTCAATCTGCTGTTGCTTCCCTTCAATCATGAGAGCTCTATCTACCATCTCCTGGTAGTTGTTGAAGGTTGCTACCATCAACTGCATACTCAGTTCATCATTCAGTCCTTCCAAAAACTTCTCCTGCTTGGCTGCATCTGTAGCAACGTCATCTAGTGCATAACGTGCTAACTTACTGAAATCCTCCACATACTGGCCTACGGTGCATCCTCCTTGGCGTAGGTTGCGAAACTCATGCTTCTTCATAGCCATAGCTCCTGCTGAAACATGAGCTGTACGGAAAGCTTGCTGAAACTCGTCCCATGTGACAGTGTCAATAGGGTGCGTGACTGTATAATTCTCCCACCATGATGCTGCGGGTCCATCAAGCTGATGTGCGGCAAAACGCACTCTTTCCGCATCTGTGCATCCTGCAGTGGTCAACTCCCTTCCAACTTTGCGGAGCCAATCATCTGCTACAATCGGCTCGGTGCTACTGGAAAACACCGGCGGGTTCAGCCTTAAGAAACGGGCTAAGTGATCAACAGGTGGTGGTGGCGGTGGGTTGTTGTTGTTGTTGTTGCCTTGGTTCTGAACTAACACTTGCATCAGGGCATTCTGTTGCTAAATCAACTGGGTGATCTCCGGCGGGAAAACAAATCCGGTGTCGCGTCTCGGAGGCATCTGATAGGTTTAGAAAAGATGAGAGTTAAGAGTAGAATGAGGTCTAGAGAGAAAACACTACCCATATGCTCATGAGACAAATACAATCAATATCACTCAATCAATCCAAACAAGGCAAAACAATCGATCTAGCTAGCGTTACAAAGTGCTTGAACTAAACTACTAAATGGGGGAAAACTACTACTGATATGGTGGTCTACTAGAAATTCTGATCCATTGAAGACTCCATGATGTCTGCTCCAGCTTCATCAATCCATTCGTCTTCACTTGGTTCCGAGTCGGTGTCGTTGATGATGATGTAGTTATCCGAACAAGTGCATTTGTCGACTTCTGCTTTTGGCACTGGATTTCCCACGAATGCTCCAATCTTATTTTCCAGGTCGTCAATCTTCCCTACTAGTGCGTTGATTTCCTCCAAGTAATCTTCGCGTGTATTCTTGAGTTCTTCTTGGAGTTCCTTGATCTTCGTGAATGCCTTCTTCAGTTCTTCCTTGTCCGTGCACATCTGGTTCTCCTGGCGACGAATATGTTGGTTCTGCTCCTGGATGAAAGCTGCAATTGATCCATCCTTCTTGGTCTTGATCATCTCCCATTGCGCGTCTCGACGTCCACAAATTTGGTAAATTGTATCCTTAAGCTCCTGGTGGTAGACTTCTCCAATGCGTCCCATGGCGATGTGTGCGGCCATGCTCTTCCCTAAACTCCAAGTTGGTGCTTCGAAAACCAATCTCATGGCACTAAAAATCCTTCCTGGAATGATAACTTGAATCTTCCAGCTCTCCTCTTCAGTAATGTGGCGCTGTAGGTTCCGGTGACGCTTGGTATTCCTATGTTCAAATACTTGGTGACTTCCTTCAAGTGTCGTCCAAACGGCGTGTCTTCATCTGGTTGCATGAACTTGCTCCTTGCATTCGCCATTCCTAAAAGAGTAGAAAGTGGAGAGGGGTCAGAAATGAGAAGAGAGAAGCTTTCTAGGGCTTAAGCTTAGTGGTCGTGTCCTATAGTCAGCGTGTGCTCTGATACAACCTTTGTAGCGACCAGACCTCAAATGGCCTGTGCTGCTGTGCACCAGTGTCATCCCTGGATCAGTAATGCTGACACGCACAGTACAAATGGAGGATTTATAACAGAGTAGCAATCACACACTTATTACATCGAATATCTCCAAAGAGATTAAGTATGAAAACATGGCTTAAGGCCATCTAATAACGATAACAACGGAAGACTTGGAAGATAAGTGAGTCCATCAACTCCAGCAGCATCACTGAGTATAAGACCACGACCTAAGGCATCTTACTCGTCATCTGAAAAGTCTGCAACATGAAACGTTGCAGCCTGAAAACGGGTCAGCACATAGAATATGCTGGCAATGTAACACATAGAGAATAATAAACAAAATAATACTACACTATATGCATATGTGGCTGGTGGAAAGCTCTATGGTTACAGTTTTTGCGAAAAGCCAATTTTATCCTACTTCAAAGGAATAAATTTTATTTAACTATCATGGTGGTTGTATAACATTGAGATGGTTGACAGCATCTCAATCCCAATTAAAAAGTCATCAATAACCCAACAAAATTAATTAGAAGTAACATGGTGATGAGATTCACATGATATCCAAGTACTAGATACTCAAATTGTCCATAACCGGGGACACGGCTAATCATGATCAGTTTGTACACTCTGCAGAGGTTTGTGCACTTTTCCCCACAAGACTTGATCTCCTCCGTTGGATTACTCGCACTACATGATGTTTGAGTAACGGATGACCAAGACACAGTCTGTCAGAAGTGTTTGCACCTTACGTATGGGTAGACAGTTACACCTACTTTCCCCTACATCTGCTAGTCTACCACTGTAAGAGTTCACACAACTTAATCAACTATGCTAGAGCCCATAATAGCTTGCGGCTGCACACGGAAGTTTCTAGCATGAATAATCTCATGATCCCTTTGAACCTGGGTGGCGGTCCAAAAGAAAAACAGGCAATCCTGGAATACCCAGGTACCTCAATCCACCCAGATGTGAGTTTAAGTTGCCACCTTAAGTAAACCATTAATTAACAATCTCACATCTGTCATGAATTTCACTCAAACCCAAACCACGTCTACGAGCATAGCATGGCAATAGTAAAAGCAACGTAGAAGTAACTCCCAAGGGTTTGATAAGAAAACAGGTGATAGGTTCTACCTCAACTACTTCCCAATACCCACAGTTTAATTAGATCCTAATCATGCAAGTGTTTGAGTGTTGAATCTAATGCATAAAAACTGGGTATGAACGGGATATGATCAAAGTGTTACTTGCCTTGCTGATGATCCGCAAAACCTAGCGATTCGAAGTAACAAGGGGCACACTCCGGGTACTCTATCGCAAACAAACAAGCATACAATCAGTACACATCTAATGCACAGGTAAAACTCGAATGAAAGATCCAACCAGAAAGTTCAACTTAAGAACTCCGGTTTGCAAAAAGAATCAACTCGAAAGAAGCAACGAAAGTCAAACAGCGAAAGAAAGAAACTTCGTTTGCTAATCTGGATCTAGGTCAAATTTTACTGTAGCAAAAACTTGTTGAAGTAGGTTAAACGGAAAGAGAATTTCAAGACGAAACTCTGGGCGCTTGAATCGCCTGATTCCGATAAACGAGCGAGAAGTTAAACAGAATCGAAGATTCGATCAGAAATCGAATCTGAGAAAATAACGAGAAAATCCGACGAAAAAGAAAAACGGACGAACGGTTAAAGAACGGACGTTCGTTAACAGAGAAAAACCGACGAACGGTTCGGTAAACGCTCGTAAAATAATAAAACCGAAAAAAACCGATCTAGGTTTTTTTTAAACGAAGGGTTTTTTTCAGAAAACCAGTCAACGACGGGGACGGACGGCGGCAGTACCTCGACGGCGGGCTCCG
>NC_057805.1:80847516-80860363 GCF_018294505.1 Triticum aestivum
GGGCGGCGGCGGCGATGTCGGCGGCGGCTCGAGTTGAGGGAGAGAGAGAGGGGGGGTATTTAAGGTGGGGAGGGGGTGCGTCGGCGTGGGGAAGGGGGCACCCGAGGCGGCGGCGGCTCCCGTGCCCGGGGTGGACTCCGACGGCGAGCTCCCGTGCGGGAGGAGGAGAGGGCGCGGGCGGGCCGTCGGCTGGGCCTTTGGCCTAGTCGGCGCGGGCGTTGTTTTTTTTTAAATTAGTTCCGCGGAAAATAATACGTAGAAAAATAAATAGAAATCAGAAAAATATGAAATAAATTTTCCCCGTCTAGTTAGAAAATCTAGAATAGGGTGAACATTTTTATAATCAAAAATAAATATTTTGAAAACATGCAATATTTTTAATGCAATAAAAATTGCAAATAAAAACCAAATAAATGCCAATAAATGATTTTAATATTTTTCCTCCAGTATTTCCATTGTTTTGGAGAAGTCATATTTTCTCCTCTCATTTATTTATAAAATTGGAATATTTTTCCGGAGAGAAAAATAATTAAAACCCCAATCCTCGTTTGAAAAATCAAATTTAAAAATTCGAGAAAATCCCCAACTCTCTCCGAGGGTCCTTGAGTTGCTTAGGATTATCGAGGATTTGTCAAAATGCAACAAAACATGATATGCAATGATGATCTATGTATAACATTCCAAATTGAAAATTTGGGATGTTACAAGCACCTCGATATAGTGGGGTGGCATGGGCCATAACTAGCATTCATGTCTAGCAGTACGGCACACGCCACCCACACGAGTCCCATCCGACACCAATTTTCTTGGAGTCCGTGCTAGCTACAGCCATCTCTTCTCCCTCCTGTTATGTCAGCCATCGCGCGGTGGGCGGGGTGGGGGTTTGCCGATAGTCGGATTGCTCAACTGCGGTCCCACTTGTAAGTGAAAATGCAACACAGCACGCATTCCCCCTTGAGCGGCGTGCCGGACAAACCGTGTGGGGTTGCAACGCGAACACGGCAGGCTTTTCCTTTTGAACTTGTAACTTGTAAAATTTGCTTCTGCTCCATGGGGCGACCGATAGATAGAAATAACGATTTTCCCTAGAGTAATGAGAAGTTTAGTTCTGGCACGGTTCATGGATGGAGTACGTAGGAAAATTATGAAGTTGATGCGAAAGGTAAGATAATTACTAGTAGTACCATATACTACTACATGGATTTGACGGAAAGATAAAGATACATACGGATCCATCAACGACATCCTCACGCCCTAGTGCACCGGGTCGCCAACCGACGTGTGAGGAGCAGCGGCATTGGCGGCAAGCTCAACGTGCTTCTAAACAATGCCGTCCAAGGTTGCCCTGCGGTCCAAGAAGGCCAGCGTCCTATCGTCCTCCTCTTGCATGTAGTAGTCCTTGTGGACGATATGCGCGTAGACGTGGGTGATTATGTCGATGGTGTCTTGCTGCGCCAGGCGCTGCGCGACGAGCGCGACCTCGAGGTGGACATTCTCCGGCGCGACGGCGGGCATTCGCAGGGCCACCAGTGCGTCGAAGAGGTTGTCACCATAGAGGCTGTTGAGGGTGGCACGCATCGTAGAGCCTGGGCGCGTGGGCTGGAGGCGTACGTCAAGGTCGTCCGCGAGCTTCTTGACAACGGTGAACTTGTCGAGGAAGCCGACGAGGACCTCGTCGAACAAGGAGACGAAGCTATCGTCCAAGCGGCCCCTCGCCCTGGCGGCCTCAAGCACTACCTGGAGTCATTCCTCGGTGCCAGGATGCAGGCCGGCGTCGTGGACCATCCGGCACAACCGGCTGATGCTCGCGCTCATCGCCTCCATGGGTCTAGCTTCTAGTCAACTGATCTTGCGATTGGAGTGATCACTCTTGCCCTTAGGTGCGTAGGTGCGTAGGATTTCGTAGATTGGACTGGCGGGAGCCTTTATATGAGAAGTGCAGACTGCGTTGAATTCACGTGCGTGTTGGCCATCTACTCCTCGCCCCTCTACTGCACCTGCCTTTGGCTGTATGACAGGTTGGCCAGCCACCCGTTGGACCCACGTGTCATACACCCAAAGACAGGTGCAGTAAGTCAATGAAGCTGCGTCCCCCTCCGTGCCCGTGCATGCTTTCAATGACTTGAGACTACCAAACATCACATGCGGTGGTTAGTTCATTGCATGTAATCCTATTAAGTAGCAAAAAGACATTAAGTTACCTCGCCGATAGGAATAAAACAATACACCATGTATTTATTTACAGAGGGAGCATAGCCAGCATCCACCATGTATTTATTTACAGAGGGAGTATAGCCAGCATCCGGTTAGTATATGAAGTTGCCACATCACATAGAGCCAACCTAATATTGCAGTATGCTAGCCCTCCACCGGCGCGCCGCTTCAAATGGCGGAGGAAGTGAGAGGTCGCATCACCTTGTGTCCAGATCTGAGATGCCACGTGTACCAGATGAATGACTCCAAGTTCGACCACCGTGATGCTAGGTGCAAGCCAAGGAACAGTGTTGGAGAGACCCCCCTCATAATTTTCCTACATTGTCGACGATGAGGTGCCTATGGTGACTTTGTGAATTTTCAAGATGATAGTGCCGTGCGTGTGTGCGTTCATAGGGGTGAGTGTATGTGCGTGTATATGAGTGCTTGCGTCTGTACTGTGTAAAAAAACGTAAATGCGTGTCAAAAAGAGACTAGTCAGTATACTCAATATTGTGCACATCGGAGAGGAATATGATAGAACTAGTACGTATTTATTTACGGTGCAGATTCACTCATTTTGCTCCATATGTACTCCGTCTCGGTGTAGTCTAGTCACTTGTTGAAATCTCTAGAAGGGCAAATACTCCTTTCTGGTTTACAGGGCTATACTAGCAAGTAGTTGTACGTACTAGTACAATAGTGGGCACACATAGCAATTTTGTCTCATGCAAGAGCCTGGCTATATGCGTGCTCCAATGTTCGCAACTGCAACGTTCGGTTTGCGCTTGGCTCTTCGCCTCTTCGAGAAGACGAACAATGATGTTACTACTACTGCTTCTACAGTGTCGAATCCACTGCTGCATGTCCGTCCACCGCGAGCGGGACGGATAGCTTGTTGTAGAAGTACTACTAAGCAAAAGCCTGTCCTCGTTTGCAAGCAACCGCGCGCATGGGTGAGGGAGAAGGCGTGTAGTAAAATCAAGCTTCTCCTCGTTGTACGAGTTGATGCGACACATCATAGCACTGGCCCCACATGGTTGCCTTTAAACTTGGCTGAAAGACCCGCAGTGTAGAATATATTTGCTGCAACCTCTAACATTTAGCCACCACAAATTAAAATATATGTGGCCGTATGCATCGTTCTGATGCAGAGGCCGGGGAGTTCCCCCTTTTTGAAAAAAAAAATTAAAATATATATTCCTATCTTGACCAGATGAGCGTGCAAACTATAATCACCAGGGTGTCAGGTAGGGCCAGAAGACTATTTTAATTTAAAAAAAACTTCAAGACGGCCACATAGCATGGAGCCGACCCCAATGATTTTAAGCTTACAGGCACGGTACACGCTATCCTAGACTACTCTACACATGAAACTGCCACACGAGCATCCGGGCTGCGCTTGGCTCTTCGCCTCTTCGGGAAGTCAAACAATGATGGAGTACTACTGCACTGAGGAGTACTACAGTACGCTTCTGGCCATCTGACACCGATTGAAGTGCTGCATGTCCACCGCGTGCGGGAGGGAGAGCGTGTAGCGAGAGCTTCTCCTAGTCTTTTCCAGCCACCACGCTCATGGGCGAGGGAGGGACGCTCCTGCCTTTGCGTGTATGACAGGTGGGCCCGACAGGTGTGTGGCCAACCTGTCATACAGCCAAAGGCAGGTGCAGTTAAGTCCGCGAGGGAGAGGATAATCAAACTTCTCGTTGATGTATGAGTTGACGCGACACATCAAAGCACTGCACTCGATATATTTCAATAATTTGCGTTTACTGATGCATTAATTACAACGCATGCATGCATGCCGTGACTCTCCTTTTGATACTTGCATGTGTTGATTTAATGCACCTTGAAGTAGTATAAAATATGTGACGGTAAAGCTTTGTAATACCCTGGCCCAAGTCGAGAGATGGTTGTGCACGAGGAGGGCGAGATCATGCAGACCGAACATGACCTGACGATGGAGCTCTCTAAGGTCTCGATGGACCTCATCGTGCTCCACTGCCCCTTGTGCCTCCGCCCCTTGAATTGTGGTTTCTCAACGAGTTGTGCTAAAATTCTTGTGAATTGTGGTGGCTTTCAGTAATGAAAATCGGAAGGGGCAAGCCCTTATTTGATAAAAAAATCGTCCTTATATATTCATCAGTCTTGCTATAAGTCGCAGTACATGCTATATAGGTCCGTCGGATCTTACATCAAGATCCGTGCTTTCAGATTTTCTTTTTTCTCTCTTAAATCTCAGTCGAGTGAGACATAGCCACGCCATTAAACAGAGGCTCGGGCGTCATTAATGGAGACCTTGGGAGAGAGGTGGACGGCAGATGGAGGTCAAAGGGCTCTCCTCCCGATAAGCACGCGCAGGGGTCTGATCGCACGCCTCTCGTACTCAAATAGCTACCCTGCACGGCGCCTCCTAGCTAATAAAAATTGGGGACGCGTGGCGGCACATAAATGGTACTAGTAAGTAGAACGCCCACAGTTTCAATAATACTTGTGTTTCCGATTGTAACGTGACAGCACTTGTTCCAAAATGACTTTGTTGATTGTTAATTTGTGCGCCTTCGCAAATCGGACTGCAAATTTATGACAGCATGTTGGTGCCATGTCATGGCACCAAGCCAAGTTTCATTATTTTCATGCGTGTTTTGGATTTACAGGAATTAAAAAACTAAGTTTCTCAATGTTTCCAACCCAGCCACGACGCCCAGAATTTTGAATTTCATTCCCATTTCTTGCATGGAACCTAGAAATTTACCCGAGGACACACATGTGATTTTTCAACCAACTTTGGTGCACTGGAACATGTGCTTGTATTTCAAATTTGAATTATGCACACAAAGGTGACACGTTCCCTCCCAGAACCACGAGCCTTCTTGAGAGAAGCTCCGATTTGCAAGAAGCTTATACCAAAATTTGTTCCTATTCGGCCAATTTTTTTTACCACGGCATGGTACTACCATGACATGACACCATGCCAAGTTTCATGATTTTAAAACCAAGTTTCTCAATGTTCTCGACCGAGCCACGATGCCCAGATGTTTGAATTTTATTCTCATTTTTTGCATGGGACCTACTCCCTCCTTCCATCTATATAGGGCCTAATGTGTTTTTCAAGACAGCCTTTGACTATTGACAAGATTAATAGCACATGAGATTTATACTATGAAAGTTATATTATTGGAAGCTCCTTTGACATACAAATTTGAAGGTATGCTTTGTGTAAGTTGCATGTCATATATTATTGCTCTAACGTTTGGTCAAAGTTAGCCTCGAAAAACGCATTAGGACCTATATAGATGGAAGGAGGGAGTAGAAATTCACCCGAGGACACAAATGTGATTTTTCAACCAACTTTGGTGCACGGGAGCATGTGCTTGTAGTTCAAATTTGAATTATGCACATTAAATGACCAAACACTCAATTAATGTGTAAATAAGGCCAAACGAAGCCGAAATAATTCCAAAATTTAACAGGGCACTCATGTAGTTCTATGTTGCCTTTGTAAATAAACTCAAGGGGGACAATGTATATCGTTTCGCACCCAAAGGTGGCACGTTCCCTCTCAGAACCACGAGCCTTCTTGAGAGAAGCTTCGGTTTGCAAGAAGCTTATACCAAAATCTGTTCCTATTCGGCCAATTTTTTTACCACAACATGGTAGTACCATGACATGACATCCATGCCAAGTTTCATGATTTTCAGACATGTTTTGGATTTACAAGAATTTTAAAACCAAGTTTCTCAATGTTCTCGGCCGAGCCACGATGCCCAGATGTTTTAATTTTATTCTCATTTCTTGCATGGGACCTAGAAATTCACCCGAGGACACAAATGTGGTTTTTCAACCAACTTTGGTGCATGAGAGCATGTGCTTGTAGTTCAAATTTGACTTATGCACATTAAATGACCAGAAACTCAATTAATGTATAAAAACGACAAACGAACCCGGAATAATTCCAAAATTTAACAGGGCACTAATGTAGTTCTATGTTGCCTTTGTTAAGAAACTCAAGGGGGGGCAGCGTATATCGTTTCACACTCAAAGGTGGCACGTTCC
Organism: Triticum aestivum; assembly: GCF_018294505.1. Lineage (NCBI taxonomy): Eukaryota > Viridiplantae > Streptophyta > Magnoliopsida > Poales > Poaceae > Triticum > Triticum aestivum. The sequence continues at coordinate 80,853,766 of NC_057805.1, forward strand.
CTCTTAGAACCACGAGCTTCCAAATCGGCCCAAGTTTTTACCACAACATGTTAGTGCCATGACATGACACCGTGCTAAGTTTCATGATTTCCAGTCGAGTTTTTGATTTACATGAATTTAAAATCAAAGTTTCTCGATGTTACTGGCCGAGTCATGACGCCCAAATGTTTGAATTTCATTCTCATTTCTTCCATGGGACCTAGAAATTCAACCAAGGACACACATGTGATTTTTCAACCCACTTTGGTGCACCGGAGCATGTGCATGCAATTCATATTTAGATTATGCACATTAAAAGTCCAGAAACTCAATTAATATTTTAGTCATTTTTTGTGTTCTAAAATGCCTGCCGGCTCACAGAAGGGCGTGTTGCCGGCACACGCGCGGATTCAATGAACGCGGGCGGGGCAGTCTTAAGCTGGTTGCACGCGGCGAGGAGGCGTGCTCAGCCGGGCCTACAGCGAGTGCGGCCCTCTTGGCCGGCGCGCCGGTTCAATGCCTGCGCTATGAGAGATCGCATCCGTGTCAGAGCAATCACTCCCTCCAGTCCTTTTTTGTTTGGGTATAACAAAATCTCGTTTTCCATTCACATTTTACAAGTAAAATTCGTGGACAAACCATAATGGAGGTAGTAGTTTTTTTAATCAAAGAAGGGTTTCCCCTTCCGATTTTCATTACTGAAAACCAGCATCTAATTCTAAACCATAGTATTTGCCCTAGAACTACCAGGTTCAACATCTCGCAACATAAACCCATACAACCTCCATCGAAAAAAAACCATACAACCATACGCCAAGGAGGTACGTAGTACTGTGAATTCCATTTTCGCTCCATACCAATCGTTCTAAAAACTACTTACTACTTATAACGCGCCATTGAAAATCGGAACTCTTAACCCCGCTAAAAAACGATATTTTAAACGTGGCTACTCGATCTGTGGCAACTGGCGAGCCACCGTACTCCAAGTCGTTCACCTGTGGTCCCGACCATCAACTCCTACGGATCAAATTATCACGCGAGCTGACTATTCCTACGAAGGTGCTCCACCACATACCCGGTACCCGCGAATGCAGCAATCGTGCACCTAGGGTTTTAGGGTTTATTTGTTAACGTCGCCTTTACGCAACACTCATGTGTGCGAGGCAGTGAGAGGCCGACTGCGTGCGTGCGCCTCTTCTCTTCGTATATGTACTCCACCGTTTGTCCGGTGTCCAAAAAATTATAATAACTACTAGCAATGTGCCAATGCGTTGCCACACGATCAAAGTAGATTAATACATATTCGCCGATTTGATAGAAAAAAAGTCTAGTTTTGTAATACGTATATCACAAAAAAATATGTTATGTTTCACTCAAAATATATTCCTTTGGCGGTTTTGATGAGATAAGGGAGGAATGTTGTTGGTTTCAAGATTCGAGAAGTGGTATATGTCTAATTTCTACTCTTACTAGCAAGATGCCCGTGCGTTGCACAGAACATCAAGATCTTGTGGGAGAAAAGGATGAATGAGGGAAGGCCTTATCTGCAAATGTGGTGAAGAGTGCGGGTAAATTGCCATAGTTTCCTTCCTATCCGTCAGATATAAATCGGACGACCTACATTGCAGGATGGCAGACCCACCATCATCACCAACTCTATTTTTTATCACACCCCTCTCCACATTTGCAAATAAGGCCTTCCCTCATTCATCATTTTCCCCCACAAGATAAACTACTCATACAAATGCATCTTGATGTTCCGTACAATGCATGTGCATCTTGCTAGTTGTTGCAAAAAGCCCATGTGTGTGTGAGAGAGAGGGAGAGTGGAGGAGGACGGAGTGCATGTGTGACAAACACACAAGGAGTGTGTGTGCGATAGGTATCAGCTTAAAATGAGGCGATAGTGTGTGTGTGCACGATCGAGAGGGCGTGTCTCAAGAAGGGAAGAAAAATCTACATAGATACAAGGAGCAGGAGAGAGACATGTATGCGATGGTGGAAGCACGAGTGTGCGGGTGTATAAACCTATCTAGAGGCTAGCTAGTCGATAAATGTTTGTGAGAGAAATACGAGTCGGGGTGCGAAAGTGAGAGTTTTGTGTGTGTGTGAGAGAGACGGTAGTCGGGAAGGGGAGTGGAAGAAGGAGTTGTGTGTGTGTGTCTGTGAGAGAGAGAGGAGACGGTAGTCGGGGTTGTCTGATCGATAAACAAATGAATAATGTCAGTCTGGGATGGAGACGAAAAGGAGACCGCAACAAATGTTGTGTCTACAGGAGAGAGAGAGAGAGGGAGTAATTTTAGTGGTATGAGTCATATGTAGAGACATATAGGGTGTGTGGGAGAATCCCATAGGGAGAAAGACAAAGTGAAAGACGAGTGGAGACTGTGTGTGTGGCGGTGAAAAAGAAAGCTTAGGTACCGAGTGATACCAGAGAACAGTAGAGACGTGAGAGATAAGGAAAACCGTGTAATGTATAATGATAGGGAGAGTGTGACACTTCTCAAGGGAGACGTCGAGAGACCATGTTTGCGAGGATAGGAGAAACATGAAGTGAGCGTGCGGGTGAGCTGGAGAAAAGAGAGTGATAGCTACCTGAAGGAGCATGCATGCGAGAGAGATCGGCGTGAAAGGAGTGAACAAAAAAGGGATTCAAATATTTCAATTCGAGATGATGATACATGTAATCCATACTCGAACCAAAATTGATCTATCAAACATGCATACTCATATGAATTCACGCACATCTATGTTATTTAATATGTAGATATTACTGATCCATACATTTTAGTAGAACATAATTTGGTTAAATTTTTTCGAATTCAACCTTAAGATTTTGAGATCGTTGTATTTGTAAATCGTATTATACATATAAAGGAGCAGAATTCTTTGTTGTGCTTTTGAATGTATATATAAAAAATGATGTATATAGAATGTAATTCCAATTGAAAATGGATCCCGCCCGAAAAAAATTGAATACAAACGGGATTCGAATTGAGTTGGCATGCTAAACGTGCACTCTGCAAAATTTGAACGATGCGGGGAAAGTCGCAGTAACCGCCCGAAACCAAAATCTGCGAGATGGAAATCACTACTGCCTATCCCTGCCACGCAAAGCCTATCTGCTCGATTTCTATAGGTTTCGATAGGGGTAGGTTTGTAATTTCACCCAAACGTGACGTAACCGCCTCTCACCCGGATTCATACACGGTGGGCGCAAAACACAGTGTGTCCTCGGCCGAAATTGACTCCCTCCCCGATTCATATTCATACACGGTGGGCGCCAAAAACAAACTCTCGTCGGCAAATATTCGGTGTATGCGAGATTGCCATCCTATCCCCAACCGACTAATGTTGCTGTGATGTAGTAGAAACATGAAACGGGGGCTAAGTTTGTAAATTTCCTCGCATTTGAGACAAGCGCACCCTGAATACATGTTTCCCCCCTTCCTCTCTACCTCCCTTTTCCCCATTCGTACTCCGTGGGCGCCAAAACACCCTCTCCACCCCACCCTCCTCCGTCCGCCGCCGTCCGCCACCCCATCCACCGCCGTCCTCCTCCACCATGCCGGAGCTGATACCCCGACGCCGCTGTCCATTACAAGAGATCGACCTCTCTCATCCACGGCTTCGGACCGGGATCCTTGCATCCCGTCCTCTCGCTTCATCCCACTTATTTATCGCAGCAAGAATATAGATCGCCACTGCTTTACTTTGATTTCTTGTCTTGGTTGCGAAGTTGCCTTTGTCCGGTTTGCACCTTCAGATCCGCAATGGCACGCTCAACACTATACTCCCAATGCTTATGGTTTTCCCCTTTTATATTCCACACTAGTTAAATCACAATAGACTAAATTTCAAAATTGGGTCAGTCGATTTTTCAGAACTCGCCGGTGCAATCGAAGGGGCTCGGGTGGTTGTGGGGCCTCACCGAACGAAGAAAACTCGACGCGGTTGGGGGTTGGGGCGGGGGTGGGGGGTGGGGGTGGCGGAGGAACACAGGCGGTGGGGGCCGGTGGTCCGGCCGGCGGCCCGTGCGGTGTTCTGTATGGGAAGAATCAGAGACGAGGAAGAAGAAGGGTTAGGATACGTAGGATCTTCATCCAACCGCCTGAAATGGTCGAGAGACAGCTGGGAGTTGCATTCTTAATGCGCTCTGGTTCATCATGTGTGGGCACTGCGCAACCAACATTTTATTATCCAAAATCTGCTTGCTCTTCTTTACCATGTTCCTCTTCCGTTCTTCTTTAATATGTACTCTCTCCGTTCCTAAATACAAGTCTTTGTATAGATTCCACCATGGACTACATATGGAGCAAAATGAGTGAATCTACACTCTAAAATGTATCTGGATACATCTGTATGTGATCCATAGTGGAAATCTCTACCAAGACTTATATTTTGGAACGGAGGGAGTATGATAGTAGTACAGTATGTTCCTTGTACTGAAGATGAGCAGGGACATTTGCAGTGTAGAGCTCTATACGGTCGGTTGTGATGGACACTTTGAGCCTCTTTGAGTCGTAGGATCTTGTAAACATAGGAATAGGATTTGTAGTGGCCTGCCACTTGAATCCTATAAGAATAGCAAGGAAATGCGGGGAGCTGTGTCGCCTTTGAGAGTTACACTGATATTAACAGTACCGCACCTTCACTTGAAGAGAGCTGGTATCCGAAGCCTTTCTAGCCGTACCGACAATACTAGCACATATATTCCAGCAAGTTCCACTTTGCTGATTTTACTCTGATGCTTAAGGTTTTCCCGTTATATCTACACTATGATCTGTGTAGCTGCTTTGTGTCGCACTAGCAGCAGTCCACTCTTGAAGCTAAACACTGCAATGACTTACAAAATTGGCACCAAGGCATTGAGTGCCATTCTGGATGCAATGAAACTCATACGCTCCCCACCTGTTGATTCTTGTTCAGAATATGATCCTAATGACTATTCTAACCTCGAGGAGTCAAAGGCAGTTGGCCTGTCCTGTTCACCCATCAAGGTGCCTGTTCTAATTTGGCAATGTTTTATTGATTGCGGGTATCTTGCATATGTTGTCTTGCATTTCTTCTACTTTGTTGCACCGCCATTTGCTTAGTTTACTCATCATATATGTCGAGATGCCATGCCCATCCATTATCAATACATATTCCATCTGTCATCATACCATGTTTTTTCACTCAAATGTTGTTCTTGTGCATCAGAGATCAAAAAGGAAGAGGGTGATTGCCGAACCTGAAGGAGCACCAGCAAAGTCCTTGAAAAACGTGGTGGTGCCGGAGAAATCAGATAGCACCCCACTTATATTGGCTGTACAACCAGTGACACAAAACGTAAGACGGACTCCAGCAGACTGTACCCATACTTCACTGGCCACACCACTAGCCCCACCACACAGGACCTGCACTCCAGCAAAAGGTATACCGATTTCATTTGCCATAGCACCAGCTGTACCACAGAAAAATCCCACTCTAGCAAAAAGTACAGCAAGTCCACCAGCCGAAGACCTATCCCAACTGCAGAGACGGCCAATTCCTGCAGATTGGAACCCCATTCCATTTATTCCCAGTTTAAAAGACAATGCTTTCAATGTCGTTAGGGACTACGTGCATATATTCCCATCATGGGAAGATTATTGTAAAGACAAACACCATTTTCACATCTTCCTGTCCAACTTACGTGTAAGTGCTATTATTCATGGTTACTATTTTCCTGTTTTCTGCTGATTGAACACATCAATGATTTAAATTACATTATTGTAACTAGGCGAGGGTCAATCTGGATAGTCATGACGAGCAAAGCTTGCTTGTGCTTTTCAAGGAAGCATTGCAGCAGTATTGGTGTTACCTGAGGAAATCACACTTTGAAGGCAAGTCTATAAACGAATTTCTGATGAAGTCTCCTGTGCTAAATTTAGAAGACATTGAATGGAAAAACCTTGTTATGCACTGGTCTCGTTCCCAGGATGAGGTACTGCCTATGAAATCACATGACAATTTGAACTTCTACTTTTCCGCATGTGCCTTACGGATCTTTTTTGCAGGAAATCTGCTCGAAGAAGAATTCCAGTTTGACAAGAACGACAGGATATCACAAATATGCTGGCCGCTGCTTTGCTCTTGTTAGTACCTGTTGTCCTGTATCACTGTACTTGCATACATACCTAGTTCATTATGTGACAGCAGTATGCATGATAGCTTTCTTATCAATTGTTCGCTCCAAATTATCTGATCTGTATGAATGGTTACATTAGTGTAGAATATATCCAATGCCAATGTTTTTTTAGCTCTGCATTGTTCTTGTAAGTACAGGATGTCCTTTATTAGTGTACTTATAATGACAGGTAGTTGTTCATGTACCATCACTCTGCAGCTTATTTTCCTTTGCCCTCCATTTTCTACACATCAGATCTATATTTACTCTTACCATAAGGTTGGTACTGAAGAAGTTTAGCTATGCATTGCTCTTGGTTGTACCTTTTGCCTGTATCGCTGCACTTACATTTATAGCTACTTGGTTATGTAGCATCACTCTTCATCTTATCTTAAATATTCTCCATTTTTTCGTATATTATCACATCTATATTTACTCTTAACAAAATGTAGAATAAAGGCAATGCTT